>NC_140989.1:215529026-215551018 GCF_052327205.1 Somniosus microcephalus | reverse complement strand
CACCCTCACCCTCACATTAACACACACACACCCTCACCTCACATTAACACACACATACCCTCAACCTCACATTAACACACACACATACCCTCACCCTCACATTAAAACACATACCCTCACCCTCACATTAACACACACACTCACCCTCACCCTCACCCTCACATTAAAACACACATACCCTCACCCTCACATTAACACGCACACACGCCCTCACCCTCACATTAACACACACACACTCACCGCACATTAACACACACACACACCCTCACATTAACACACACACACCCTCACCCTCACATTAACACACACACACCCTCACCCTCACATTAACACACACACACACTCACCTCACATTAACTCACACACACCCTCACCCTCACATTAACACACACATACCCTCACCCTCACATTAACACACACACACACTCACCTCACATTAACTCACACACACCCTCACCCTCACATTAACACACACATACCCTCACCCTCACATTAAAACACACACACCCTCACCCTCACATTAACACACACATACCCTCACCCTCACATTAACACACACACACCCTCACCCTCACTTTAACACACACACCCCCTCACCTCACATTAACACACACACACCCTCACCCTCACATTAACACACACACATACCCTCACCCTGACATTAACACACACATACCCTCACCCTCACATTAACACACACATACCCTCACCCTCACATTAACACACACACATACCCTCACCCTCACATTAACACACACATACCCTCACCCTCACATTAACACACACACACCCTCACCCTCACATTAACACACACATACCCTCACGCTCACATTAACACACACACACCCTCACATTAACACACACACACCCTCACCCTCACATTAACACACACATACCCTCACCCTCACATTAAAACACACACACCCTCACCTTAACACACACACATACCCTCACCCTCACATTAACACACACATACCCTCACCCTCACATTAACACACACACACCCTCACCCTCACTTTAACACATACACCCCCTCACCTCACATTAACACACACACACCCTCACCCTCACATTAACACACACACATACCCTCACCCTCACATTAACACACACATACCCTCACGCTCACGTTAACACACACACACCCTCACCTCACATTAACACACACACCATCACTCTCACATTAACACACACACACTCTCACCCTCACATTAACAATCACACACACCCTCACCCTCACATTAACACACACACACACCCTCACCCTCACATTAACACACACACAGACCCTCACCCTCACATTAACACACACACACCCTCACTTCACATTAACACACACACATTCCCTCACCCTCACATTAACACACACACATACCCTCACCCTCACATTAACACACACACATATCCTCACCCTCACATTAACACACACACACCCTCACCTCACATTAACACACACACACCCTCACCCTCACATTAACACACACACACACCCTCACCCTCACATTAACACACACACACCCTCACCTCACATTTACACACACACATTCCCTCACCCTCACATTAACACACACACATACCCTCACCCTCACATTAACACACACACATATCCTCACCCTCACATTAACACACACACACCCTCACCTCACATTAACACACACACACCCTCACCCTCACATTAACACATACACACACCCTCACCCTCACATTAACACACACACACCCTCACCTCACATTAACACACACACATACCCTCACCCTGACATTAACACACACACACCCTCACCCTCACATTAACACACACCCTCACCCTCACATTAACACACACACCCTCACCTCACATTAACACACACACACACCCTCACCCTCACATTAACACACACACACCCTCACCTCACATTAACACACACACACCCTCACCCTCACATAAACACTCACACATACCCTCACCCTCACATTAACACACACACATACCCTCACCCTCACATTAACACACACACACCCTCACCTCACATTAATACACACACACCCTCACCCTCACATTAACACACACACACCCTCACCCTCACATTAACACACACACACCCTCACCCTCACATTAACACTCACACATACCCTCACCCTCACATTAACACACACACATACCCTCACCCTCACATTAACACACACACACCCTCACCTCACATTAATACACACACACCCTCACCCTCACATTAACACACACACACCCTCACCCTCACATTAACACACACACATACCCTCACCCTCATATTAACACACACATACCCTCACCCTCACATTAACACACACACACCCTCACATTAACACACACTCACCCTCACCTCACATTAACACACACACACCCTCACCTCACATTAACACACACACACCCTCACCTCACATTAACACACACACACCCTCACCTCACATTAACACACACACACCCTCACCTCACATTAACACACACATTCCCTCACCGTCACATTAACACACACACACACCCTCACCCTCACATTAACACTCACACATACCCTCACCCTCACATTAACACACACACATTCCCTCACCCTCACATTAACACACACACACCCTCACCCTCACATTAACACACACACACACCCTCACCCTCACATTAACACACACACACCCTCACCCTCACATTAACACACACACACCCTCACCTCACATTAACACACACACACCCTCACCCTCACATTAACACACACATACCCTCACCCTCACATTAACACACACACATACCCTCACCCTCACATTAACACACACACACCCTCACCCTCACATTAACACACACACACCCTCACCCTCACATTAACACACACACACCCTCACCCTCACATTAACACACACACACCCTCACCCTCACATTAACACACACACACACCCTCACCCTCACATTAACACACACACCCTCACCCTCACATTAACACACACACCCTCACCCTCACATTAACACACACACCCTCACCTCACATTAACACACACACACCCTCACCCTCACATTAACACACACAGCCTCACCCTCACATTAACACACACACACACACTCACCCTCACATTACCACACACACACCCTCACCCTCACATTAACACACACACACCCTCACCCTCACATTAACACACACATACCCTCACCCTCACATTAACACACACACATACCCTCACCCTCACATTAACACACACACACCCTCACCCTCACATTAACACACACACACCCTCACCCTCACATTAACACACACACACACCCTCACCCTCACATTAACACACACAGCCTCACCCTCACATTAACACACACACCCTCACCCTCACATTAACACACACACACACCATCACCCTCACATTAACACACACAGCCTCACCCTCACATTAACACACACACACCCTCACCCTCACATTAACACACACACACCCTCACCCTCACATTAACACACACACCCTCACCCTCACATTAACATAAACACACACCCTCACCCTCACATTAACACACACACACACCCTCACCCTCACATTAACACACACACACCCTCACCCTCTCATTAACACACACACACACCCTCACATTAACACACACTCACCCTCACCCTCACATTAACACACACACACACTCACCCTCACCTCACATTAACACACACACACCCTCACCCTCACATTAACACACACACACACCCTCACCCTCACATTAACACACACATCCCCTCACCCTCACATTAACACACACACACACCCTCACCCTCACATTAACACACACATACCCTCACCCTCACATTAATACACACACACCCTCACCCTCACATTAACACACACACACCCCCACCCTCACATTAACACACACACAACCTCACCTCACATTAACACACACACACCCTCACCCTCACATTAACACACTCACCCTCACCCTGACATTAACACACACATACCCTCACCTCACATTAACACACACCCTCACCCTGACATTAACACACACACCCTCACCCTCACATTAACACACACACACCCTCACCCTCACATTAACACACACACCCTCACCCTCACATTAACACACACACACTCACCTCACATTAACACACACATACCCTCACCCTCACATTAACACACACACACCCTCACCCTCACATTAACACACACACCCTCACCTCACATTAACACACACACACCCTCACCCTCACATTAACACACACATACCCACACCCTCACATTAACACACACATACCCTCACCCTCACATTAACACACACACACCCTCACCCTCACATTAACACACACACACCCTCACCTCACATTAACAGACACACACACCCTCACCCTCACATTAAAGCACACACACCCTCACCCTCACATTAACACACACACACACCCTCACCTCACATTAACACACCCACACCGTCACATTAACACACACGTACCCTCACCCACATTAACACACACACACCCTCACCCTCACATTAACACACACACACCCTCACACTCACATTAACACACACGTACCCTCACCCTCACATTAACACACACACATACCCTCACCCTCACATTAACACACACACACCCTCACCCTCACATTAACACACACACCCTCACCCTCACATTAACACACATACCCTCACCCTCACATTAACACACACACACCCTCACCCTCACATTAACACACATACCCTCACCCTCACATTAACACACACGTACCCTCACCCTCACATTAACACACACACACCCTCACCCTCACATTAACACACACACACCCTCACCCTCACATTAACACACACACCCTCACCCTCACATTAACACACACACACCCTCACCCTCACATTAACACACACAGACCCTCACCCTCACATTAACACACACACACCCCTCACCCTCACATTAACACACACAGGCCCTCACCCTCACATTAAAACACACACGCTCACCATCACATTAACACACACACATACCCTCACCCTCACATTAACACACACACACACTCTCACCCTCACATTAAAACACACACATACCCTCACCCTCACATTGAAACACACACACCCTCACCCTCACATTAACACACACACACCCTCACCCTCACATTAACACACACACACCCTCACCCTCACATTAACACACACACTCTCACCCTCACATTAACACACACACACCCTCACCCTCACATTAACACACACACACCCTCACCCTCACATTAACACATGCACACCCTCACCTCACATTAACACACACACACCCTCACATTAACACACACACACCCTCACATTAACACACACACACCCTCACATTAACACACACACACCCTCACATTAACACACACTCACCCTCACCTCACATTAACACACACACTCCCTCACCCTCACATTAACACACACACACCCTCACCCTCACATTAACACACACATACCCTCACCCTTACATTAACACAAACACACACCCTCACCCTCAAATTAACACACACACACTCTCACCCTCACATTAACACACACACACCCTCATCCTCACATTAACACACGCACACACCCTCACCCTCACATTAACACACACACCCTCACCCTCACATTAACACACACACACCCTCACCCTCACATTAACACACACACACCCTCACCCTCACATTAACACACGCATACCCTCACCCTCACATTAACACACACACACCCTCACCCTCACATTAACACACACACACCCTCACATTAACACACACTCACCCTCACCTCACATTAACACACACACACCCTCACCCTCACATTAACACACACATACCCTCACCCTCACATTAACACACACACACCCTCACCTGACATTAACACACACACACCCTCACCCTCACATTAACACACACACCCTCACACTCACATTAACACACACACACCCTCACCCTCACATTAACACACACACACCCTCATCCTCACATTAACACACGCACACACCCTCACCCTCACATTAACACACACACACCCACACCCTTACATTAACACACACACACCCTCACCTGACATTAACACACACACACCTTCACCCTCACATGAACACACACACCCTCACCCTCACATTAACACACACACACCCTCACCCTCACATTAACACACACACACCCTCACCCTCACATTAACACACACACATACCCACACCCTCACATTAACACACACACACCCTCACCCTCACATTAACACACACACACACCCTCACCCTCACATTAACACACACACACCCTCACCCTCACATTAACACACACACACACCCTCACATTAACACACACTCACCCTCACCCTCACATTAACACACACACACACTCACCCTCACCTCACATTAACACACACACACCCTCACCCTCACATTAACACACACACACACCCTCACCCTCACATTAACACACACATCCCCTCACCCTCACATGAACACACACACATACCCTCACCCTCACATTAATACACACACACCCTCACCCTCACATTAACACACACACACCCCCACCCTCACATTAACACACACACAACCTCACCTCACATTAACACACACACACCCTCACCCTCACATTAAAACACTCACCCTCACCCTCACATTAACACACACATACCCTCACCTCACATTAACACACACCCTCACCCTGACATTAACACACACACCCTCACCCTCACATTAACACACACACACCTCACCCTCACATTAACACACACACCCTCACCCTCACATTAACACACACACCCTCACCCTGACATTAACACACACACCCTCACCCTCACATTAACACACACACACCCTCACCCTCACATTAACACACACACCCTCACCTCACATTAACACACACACACCCTCACCCTCACATTAACACACACATACCCACACCCTCACATTAACACACACATACCCTCACCCTCACATTAACACACACACACCCTCACCCTCACATTAACACACACACACCCTCACCTCACATTAACAGACACACACACCCTCACCCTCACATTAAAGCACACACACCCTCACCCTCACATTAACACACACACACACCCTCACCTCACATTAACACACCCACACCCTCACATTAACACACACGTACCCTCACCCTCACATTAACACACACACACCCTCACCCTCACATTAACACACACACACCCTCACCCTCACATTAACACACACGTACCCTCACCCTCACATTAACACACACACACCCACACCCTCACATTAACACACACACACCCTCACCCTCACATTAACACACACACACCCTCACCCTCACATTAACACACACACATACCCTCACCCTCACATTAACACACACACACCCTCACCCTCACATTAACACACACACACCCTCACCCTCACATTAACACACACACACCCTCACCCTCACATTAACACACATACCCTCACCCTCACATTAACACACACACACCCTCACCCTCACATTAACACACATACCCTCACCCTCACATTAACACACACGTACCCTCACCCTCACATTAACACACACACACCCTCACCCTCACATTAACACACACACACCCTCACCCTCACATTAACACACACACACCCTCACCCTCACATTAACACACACACATACCCACACCCTCACATTAACACACACACATACCCTCACCCTCACATTAACACACACACACCCTCACCCTCACATTAACACACGTACCCTCACCCTCACATTAACACACACACACCCTCACCCTCACATTAACACACACAGACCCTCACCCTCACATTAACACACACACACCCCTCACCCTCACATTAACACACACAGGCCCTCACCCTCACATTAAAACACACACGCTCACCATCACATTAACACACACACATACCCTCACCCTCACATTAACACACACACACACTCTCACCCTCACATTAAAACACACACATACCCTCACCCTCACATTGAAACACACACACCCTCACCCTCACATTAACACACACACACCCTCACCCTCACATTAACACACACACACCCTCACCCTCACATTAACACACACACTCTCACCCTCACATTAACACACACACACCCTCACCCTCACATTAACACACACACACCCTCACCCTCACATTAACACATGCACACCCTCACCTCACATTAACACACACACACCCTCACCCTCACATTAACACACACACACCCTCACATTAACACACACACACCCTCACATTAACACACACACACCCTCACATTAACACACACTCACCCTCACCTCACATTAACACACACACTCCCTCACCCTCACATTAACACACACACACCCTCACCCTCACATTAACACACACATACCCTCACCCTTACATTAACACAAACACACACCCTCACCCTCAAATTAACACACACACACCCTCACCCTCACATTAACACACACACACCCTCATCCTCACATTAACACACGCACACACCCTCACCCTCACATTAACACACACACCCTCACCCTCACATTAACACACACACACCCTCACCCTCACATTAACACACACACACCCTCACCCTCACATTAACACACGCATACCCTCACCCTCACATTAACACACACACACCCTCACCCTCACATTAACACACACACACCCTCACATTAACACACACTCACCCTCACCTCACATTAACACACACACACCCTCACCCTCACATTAACACACACATACCCTCACCCTCACATTAACACACACACACCCTCACCTGACATTAACACACACACACCCTCACCCTCACATTAACACACACACCCTCACACTCACATTAACACACACACACCCTCACCCTCACATTAACACACACACACCCTCATCCTCACATTAACACACGCACACACCCTCACCCTCACATTAACACACACACACCCTCACCCTTACATTAACACACACACACCCTCACCTGACATTAACACACACACACCTTCACCCTCACATGAACACACACACCCTCACCCTCACATTAACACACACACACCCTCACCCTCACATTAACACACACACACCCTCACCCTCACATTAACACACACATACCCACACCCTCACATTAACACACACACACCCTCACCCTCACATTAACACACACACATACCCTCACCCTCACATTAACACACACACACCCTCACCCTCACATTAACACACACACACCCTCACCCTCACATTAACACACGCACACCCTCACCTCACATTAACACACACACACCCTCACCCTCACATTAACACACACACACCCTCACATTAACACACACACACCCTCACATTAACACACACACACCCTCACATTAACACACACTCACCCTCACCTCACATTAACACACACACTCCCTCACCCTCACATTAACACACACACACCCTCACCCTCACATTAACACACACATACCCTCACACTCACATTAACACAAACACACACCCTCACCCTCAAATTAACACACACACACCCTCACCCTCACATTAACACACACACACCCTCATCCTCACATTAACACACGCACACACCCTGACCCTCACATTAACACACACACCCTCACCCTCACATTAACACACACACACCCTCACCCTCACATTAACACACACACACGCTCACCCTCACATTAACACACGCATACCCTCACCCTCACATTAACACACACACACCCTCACCTGACATTAACACACACACACCCTCACCCTCACATTAACACACACACACCCTCACATTAACACACACTCACCCTCACCTCACATTAACACACACACACCCTCACCCTCACATTAACACACACATACCCTCACCCTCACATTAACACACACACACCCTCACCTGACATTAACACACACACACACTCACCCTCACATTAACACACACACCCTCACCCTCACATTAACACACACACACCCTCACCCTCACATTAACACACACACACACCCTCATCCTCACATTAACACACGCACACACCCTCACCCTCACATTAACACACACACACCCTCACCCTTACATTAACACACACACACCCTCACCTGACATTAACACACACACACCCTCATACTCACATTAACACACACACACCCTCATCCTCACATTAACACACGCACACACCCTCACCCTCACATTAACACACACACACCCTCACCCTTACATTAACACACACACACCCTCATCCTCACATTAACACACACACACCCTCACATTAACACACACACACCCTCACATTAACACACACACACCCTCACATTAACACACACTCACCCTCACCTCACATTAACACACACACTCCCTCACCCTCACATTAACACACACACACCCTCACCCTCACATTAACACACACATACCCTCACCCTTACATTAACACAAACACACACCCTCACCCTCAAATTAACACACACACACCCTCACCCTCACATTAACACACACACACCCTCATCCTCACATTAACACACGCACACACCCTCACCCTCACATTAACACACACACCCTCACCCTCACATTAACACACACACACCCTCACCCTCACATTAACACACACACCCTCACCCTCACATTAACACACGCATACCCTCACCCTCACATTAACACACACACACCCTCACCCTCACATTAACACACACACACCCTCACATTAACACACTCACCCTCACCTCACATTAACACACACACACCCTCACCCTCACATTAACACACACATACCCTCACCCTCACATTAACACACACACACCCTCACCTGACATTAACACACACACACCCTCACCCTCACATTAACACACACACCCTCACACTCACATTAACACACACACACCCTCACCCTCACATTAACACACACACACCCTCATCCTCACATTAACACACGCACACACCCTCACCCTCACATTAACACACGCACACACCCTCACCCTCACATTAACACACACACACCCTCACCCTTACATTAACACACACACACCCTCACCTGACATTAACACACACACACCCTCATACTCACATTAACACACACACACCCTCATCCTCACATTAACACACGCACACACCCTCACCCTCACATTAACACACACACACCCTCACCCTTACATTAACACACACACACCCTCACCCTCACATTAACACACACACACCCTCACATTAACACACACACACCCTCACATTAACACACACACACCCTCACATTAACACACACTCACCCTCACCTCACATTAACACACACACTCCCTCACCCTCACATTAACACACACACACCCTCACCCTCACATTAACACACACATACCCTCACCCTTACATTAACACAAACACACACCCTCACCCTCAAATTAACACACACACACCCTCACCCTCACATTAACACACACACACCCTCATCCTCACATTAACACACGCACACACCCTCACCCTCTCATTAACACACACACCCTCACCCTCACATTAACACACACACACCCTCACCCTCACATTAACACACACACACCCTCACCCTCACATTAACACACGCATACCCTCACCCTCACATTAACACACACACACCCTCACCCTCACATTAACACACACACACCCTCACATTAACACACTCACCCTCACCTCACATTAACACACACACACCCTCACCCTCACATTAACACACACATACCCTCACCCTCACATTAACACACACACACCCTCACCTGACATTAACACACACACACCCTCACCCTCACATTAACACACACACCCTCACACTCACATTAACACACACACACCCTCACCCTCACATTAACACACACACACCCTCATCCTCACATTAACACACGCACACACCCTCACCCTCACATTAACACACACACACCCTCACCCTTACATTAACACACACACACCCTCACCTGACATTAACACACACACACCTTCACCCTCACATGAACACACACACCCTCACCCTCACATTAACACACACACACCCTCACCCTCACATTAACACACACACACCCTCACCCTCACATTAACACACACACATACCCACACCCTCACATTAACACACACACACCCTCACCCTCACATTAACACACACACATACCCTCACCCTCACATTAACACACACACACCCTCACCCTCACATTAACACACACACACCCTCACCCTCACATTAACACACGCACACCCTCACCTCACATTAACACACACACACCCTCACCCTCACATTAACACACACACACCCTCACATTAACACACACACACCCTCACATTAACACACACACACCCTCACATTAACACACACTCACCCTCACCTCACATTAACACACACACTCCCTCACCCTCACATTAACACACACACACCCTCACCCTCACATTAACACACACATACCCTCACACTCACATTAACACAAACACACACCCTCACCCTCAAATTAACACACACACACCCTCACCCTCACATTAACACACACACACCCTCATCCTCACATTAACACACGCACACACCCTCACCCTCACATTAACACACACACCCTCACCCTCACATTAACACACACACACCCTCACATTAACACACACTCACCCTCACCTCACATTAACACACACACACCCTCACATTAACACACACATACCCTCACCCTCACATTAACACACACACACCCTCACCTGACATTAACACACACACACACTCACCCTCACATTAACACACACACCCTCACCCTCACATTAACACACACACACCCTCACCCTCACATTAACACACACACACACCCTCATCCTCACATTAACACACGCACACACCCTCACCCTCACATTAACACACACACACCCTCACCCTTACATTAACACACACACACCCTCACCTGACATTAACACACACACACCCTCATACTCACATTAACACACACACACCCTCATCCTCACATTAACACACGCACACACCCTCACCCTCACATTAACACACACACACCCTCACCCTTACATTAACACACACACACCCTCACCCTCACATTAACACACACACACCCTCACCCTCACATTAACACACACACATACCCTCGCCCTCACATTAACACACACACACCCTCACCCTCACATTAACACACACACACCCTCACCTGACATTAACACACACACACCCTCACCCTCACATTAACACACACACCCTCACCCTCACATTAACACACACACACCCTCACCCTCACATTAACACACACACATTCCCTCACCCTCACATTAACACACACACACCCTCACCCTCACATTAACACACACACACCCTCACCTGACATTAACACACACACACCCTCACCCTCACATTAGCACACACACCCTCACCCTCACATTAACACACACACACCCTCACCCTCACATTAACACACACACATGCCCTCACCCTCACATTAACACACACACACCCTCACCCTCACATTAACACACACACACCCTCACCCTCACATTAACACACACACATACCCTCACCCTCACATTAACACACACACACCCTCACCCTCACATTAACACACACACATACCCTCACCCTCACATTAACACACACATACCCTCACCCTCACATTAACACATACACACCCTCACCTCACATTAACACACACATACCCTAACCCTCACATTAACGCACACACATACCCTCACCCTCACATTAACACACACACATACCTTCACCCTCACGTTAACACACACACACCCTCACCCTCACATTAACACACACACACACTCACCCTCACATTAACACACTCACCCTCACCCTCACATTAACACACACACACCCTCACCTCACATTAACACACACACACCCTCACCCTCACATTAACACACACACACACTCACCCTCACATTAACACACTCACCCTCACCCTCACATTAACACACACATACCCTCACCTCACATTAACACACACACTCACCCTCACATTAACACACACACCCTCACCCTCACATTAACACACACACACCCTCACCTCACATTAACACACACACACACCCTCACCCTCACATTAACACACACACACCCTCACCCTCACATTAAAACACACACATACCCTCACCCTCACATTAACACACACACACCCTCACCCTCACATTAACACACACACATACCCTCACCTCACATTAACACACACACACCCTCACCTCACATTAACACACACACACCCTCACCCTCACATTAACACACACACACACCCTCGCCCTCACATTAACACACACACACCCTCACCCTCACATTAACACACACACACCCTCACCTCACATTAACACACACACACCCTCACCCTCACATTAACACACACATACCCTCACCCTCACATTAACACACACACACCCTCACCTCACATTAGCACACACACCCACACCCTCACATTAACACACACACACCCTCACCCTCACATTAACACACACACACCTTCACCTCACATTAACACACACACACCCTCACCCTCACATTAACACACACACACCCTCACCTCACATTAGCACACACACCCACACCCTCACATTAACACACACGTACCCTCACCCTCACATTAACACACACACACCCTCACCCTCACATTAACACACACACATACCCTCACATTAACACACACACATCCTCACCCTCACATTAACACACACACATACCCTCACATTAACACACACACACCCTCACCCTCACATTAACACACACACACCCTCACCCACACATTAACACACACACACCCTCACCCTCACATTAGCACACACACACCCTCACCCTCACATTAACACACACACCCTCACCCTCACATTAACACACACACACCCTCACCCTCACATTAACACACACACACCCTCACCCTCACTTTAACACACACACACCCTCACCCTCACATTAACACACACACACCCTCACCCTCACATTAACACACACACACCCTCACCCTCACATTAACACACACACCCTCACCCTCACATTAACACACACACATACCCTCACCCTCACATTAACACACACACACCCTCACCTCACATTAACACACAAACACCCTCACCCTCACATTAACACACACACATACCCTCACCCTCACATTAACACACACACACCCTTACCCTCACATTCGCACACACACATACCCTCACCCTCACATTAACACACACACACCCTCACCCTCACATTAACACACACAGCCTCACCCTCACATTAACACACACACCCTCACATTAACACACACACACTCTCACCCTCACATTAACACACACACACACTCTCACCCTCACATTAACACACACACATACTCTCACCCTCTCATTAACACACACACACACCCTCACCTCACATTAACACACACACACACTCTCACCCTCACAGTAACACACACACTTACCCTCACCCTCACATTAACACACACACACCCTCACCCTCACATTAACACACACACACCCTCACCCTCACATTAACACACACACACCCTCACCTCACATTAACACACACACCTTCCCTCACCCTCACATTAACACACACACCCTCACCCTCACATTAACACACACACACCCTCACCCTCACATTAACACACACACACCCTCACCCTCACATTAACACACACACACCCTCACCGTCACATTAACACACACACACCCTCACCCTCACATTAACACACACACACCCTCACCTCAGATTAACACACACACACCCTCACCTCACATTAACACAAACACACCCTCACCCTCACATTAACACACACACACACCCTCACCTCACATTAACACACACACATACCCTCACCCTCACATTAACACACACACACCCTCACCTCACATTAACACACACACACCCTCACCCTCACATTAAAACACACACACACTCACCCTCACATTAACACACACACACCCTCACCTCACATTAACACACACACACCCTCACCCTCACATTAACACACACACATACCCTCACCCTCACATTAACACACACACACCCTCTCCCTCTCATTCGCACACACACATACCCTCACCCTCACATTAACACACACACACCCTCACCCTCACATTAACACACACACACCCTCACCCTCACATTAGCACACACACATACCCTCACCCTCACATTAACACACACACACCCTCACCCTCACATTAACACACACACACCCTCACCTCACATTAACACACACACACCCTCACCCGCACATTAACACACACACACCCTCACATTAACACACACACACCCCTCACCCTCACATTAACACACACACTTACCCTCACCCTCACATTAACACACACACACCCTCACCCTCAGATTAACACACACACACATACCCTCACCCTCACATTAACACACACACACCCTCACCCTCACATTAACACACACACACATACCCTCACCCTCACATTAACACACACACACCCTTACCCTCACATTAACACACACACACCCTCACCTCACATTAACACACACACACCCTCACCCTCACCCTCACATTAACACACACACACCCTCACCCTCAGATTAACACACACACACACACCCTCACCCTCACATTAACACACACACACCCTCACCCTCACATTAACACACACACACCCTCACCCTCAGATTAACACACACATACACACCCTCACCCTCACATTAACACACAAACACCCTCACCCTCACATTAACACACACACATACCCTCACCCGCACATTAAAACACACACACCCTCACCCTCACATTAAAACACACACACCGTCACCTCACATTAACACACACACACCCTCACCCTCACATTAACACACACACATACCCTCACCCTCACATTAACACACACACACACTCACCTCACATTAACACACACACATTCCCTCACCCTCACATTAACACACACACACCCTCACCTCACATTAACACACACACATTCCCTCACCCTCACATTAACACACACACACACCCTCACCCTCACATTAACACACACACACCCTCACCTCACATTAACACACACACACACCCTCACCCTCACATTAACACACACACACCCTCACCCTCACATTAACACACACGTACCCTCACCCTCACATTAACACACACACACCCTCACCCTCACATTAGCACACACACACCCTCACCCTCACATTAACACACACATACCCTCACCCTCACATTAACACACACACACCCTCACCCTCACATTAACACACACACACCCTCACCCTCACATTAGCACACACACACCCTCACCCTCACATTAACACACACACACCCTCACCCTCACATTAGCACACACACACCCTCACCCTCACATTAACACACACATACCCTCACCCTCACATTAACACACACACACCCTCACCCTCACATTAACACACACACCCTCACCCTCACATTAACACACACACACCCTCACCTCACATTAACACACACATACGCCCTCACCCTCACATTAACACACACACACCCTCACCCTCACATTAACACACACACCCTCACCCTCACATTAACACACACACACACCCTCACCCTCACATTAACACACACACACCCTCACCCTCACATTCACACACACACCCTCACCCTCACATTAACACACACACACACCCTCACCCTCACATTAACACACACACACCCTCACCCTCACATTAACACACACACACCCTCACCCTCACATTAGCACACACACACCCTCACTCTCACATTAACACACACACACCCTCACCCTCACATTAACACACACATACCCTCACCCTCACATTAACACACACACACAACCTCACCCTCACATTAACACACACACACCCTCACCTCTCATTAACACACACATACCCTCACCCTCACATTAACACACACACACCCTCACCCTCACATTAACACACCCTCACCTCACATTAACACACACACATACCCTCACCCTCACATTAACACACACACACCCTCACCCTCACATTAACACACCCTCACCCTCACATTAACACACACACACACCCTCACCCTCACATTAACACACACACACCCTCACCTCACATTAACACACACACACCCTCACCCTCACATTAACACACACACACCCTCACCCTCACATTAACACACGCACACCCTCACCCTCACATTAACACACCCTCACCTCACATTAACACACACACACCCTCACCCTCACATTAACACACCCTCACCTCACATTAACACACACACACCCTCACCCTCACATTAACACACACACACCCTCACCCTCACATTAACACACACAGCCTCACCCTCACATTAACACACACACACCCTCACCCTCACATTAACACACACACATTCCCTCACCCTCACATTAACACACACACACCCTCACCCTCACATTAACACACACACCCTCACCCTCACATTAACACACACACACACCCTCACATTAACACACACACACACCCTCACCTCACATTAACACACACACATACCCTCACCCTCACATTATCACACACACACCCTCACCTCACATTAACACACACACACCCTCACCCTCACATTAACACACACACACCCTCACCCTCACATTAACACACACACACCCTCACCTCACATTAACACACACACACACCCTCACCCTCACATTAACACACACACACCCTCACCTCACATTAACACACACACACCCTCACCTCACATTAACACACACACACACCCTCACCTCACATTAACACACACACACTCCCTCACCCTCACATTATCACACACACACCCTCACCCTCACATTAACACACACACACCCTCACCTCACATTAACACTCACACACCCTCACCCTCACATTAACACACACACACCCTCACCTCACATTAACACACACACACACCCTCACCCTCACATTAACACACACACACCCTCACCTCACATTAACACACACACACCCTCACCCTCACATTAACACACACACACCCTCACCCTCACATTAACACACACACACCCTCACCCTCACATTAACACACACACACCCTCACCCTCACATTAACACACACACACCCTCACCCTCACATTAACACACACACACCCTCACCCTCACATTAACACACACACACCCTCACCCTCACATTAACACACACACACACCCTCACCCTCACATTAACACACACACACCCTCACCCTCACATTAACACACACACACCCTCACCCTCACATTAACACACACACCCTCACCCTCACATTAACACACACACACCCTCACCCTCACATTAACACACACACACACCCTCACCCTCACATTAACACACACACACCCTCACCTCACATTAACACACACACACCCTCACCCTCACATTAACACACACACACCCTCACCCTCACATTAACACACACACCCTCACCCTCACATTAACACACACACACACCCTCACCTCTCAACACACACACACCCTCACCCTCACATTAACACACACACACCCTCACCCTCACATTAACACACACACACCCTCACCCTCACATTAACACACACACACCCTCACCTCTCATTAACACACACACACCCTCACCTCACATTAACACACACACCCTCACCCTCACATTAACACACACACACCCTCACCCTCACATTAACTCACACACACCCTCACCCTCACATTAACACACACACCCACACCCTCACATTAACACACACACATCCCTCACCCTCACATTAACACACACACACCCTCACCCTCACATTAACACACACACATTCCCTCACCCTCACATTAACACACACACACCCTCACCCTCACATTAACACACACACCCTCACCCTCACATTAACACACACACACACCCTCACCTCACATTAACACACACACATACCCTCACCCTCACATTATCACACACACACACCCTCACCCTCACATTAACACACACACACCCTCACCTCACATTAACACACACACACCACCTCACCCTCACATTAACACACACACACCCTCACCTCACATTAACACACACACACACTCCCTCACCCTCACATTATCACACACACACCCTCACCTCACATTAACACACACACACCCTCACCTCACATTAACACACACACACCCTCACCCTCACATTAACACACACACACCCTCACCTCACATTAACACACACACACACCCTCACCCTCACATTAACACACACACACCCTCACCCTCACATTAACACACACACACCCTCACCCTCACATTAACACACACACACCCTCACCCTCACATTAACACACACACACCCTCACCCTCACATTAACACACACAACACACCCTCACCCTCACATTAACACACACACACCCTCACCCTCACATTAACACACACACACCCTCACCCTCACATTAACACACCCTCACCTCACATTAACACACACACACCCTCACCCTCACATTAACACACACACACCCTCACCCTCACATTAACACACACACACCCTCACCCTCACATTAACACACACACACCCTCACCCTCACATTAACACACACACCCTCACCTCACATTAACACACACACACCCTCACCCTCACATTAACACACACACACCCTCACCCTCACATTAACACACACACCCTCACCCTCACATTAACACACACACACACCCTCACCCTCACATTAACACACACACACCCCTCACCTCACATTAACACACACACACCCTCACCCTCACATTAACACACACACACCCTCACCCTCACATTAACACACACACCCTCACCCTCACATTAACACACACACACCCTCACCTCACATTAACACACACACACCCTCACCTCTCATTAACACACACACCCTCACCCTCACATTAACACACACACCCTCACCCTCACATTAACACACACACACCCTCACCCTCACATTAACACACACACACCCTCACCTCTCATTAACACACACACACCCTCACCCTCACATTAACACACACACACCCTCACCCTCACATTAACACACACACCCTCACCCTCACATTAACACACACACACACCCTCACCCTCACATTAACACACACACCCTCACCCTCACATTAACATACACACACCCTCACCCTCACATTAACACACACACACCCTCACCCTCACATTAACACACACACACCCTCACCCTCACATTAACACACACACACACCCTCACCCTCACATTAACACACACACACCCTCACCTCTCATTAACACACACACACCCTCACCTCACATTAACACACACACACCCCTCACCCTCACATTAACACACACACCCTCACCCTCACATTAACACACACACACACCCTCACCCTCACATTAACACACACACCCTCACCCTCACATTAACACACACACCCTCACCCTCACATTAACACACACACACCCTCACCCTCACATTAACACACACACACCCTCACCCTCACATTAACACACACACACCCTCACCCTCACATTAACACACACACACACCCTCACCCTCACATTAACACACACACACCCTCACCCTCACATTAAACACACACACACCCTCACCCTCACATTAACACACACACCCTCACCCTCACATTAACACACACACACCCTCACCCTCACGCTCACACATGTACACCATCACATACTCTCACTCACACACACACTTCACACACACACACCCTCACACACACATGCTCACATTCACACTCACACTCATACTCACAAACACACTATCGCACACACACTATCACTCACACAACCACACACTCACCTTCAACACTCACACTCATACTCACAAACACACTATCGCAACACACACTGTCACTCACACAACCACACACTCACCTTCAACCTCACACTCACCCTCACACACACACCATCACACACTCACAAATCACCCACAGCCCTCACCCTCACACTCTCACAAACACACTCACACACATTCTTACACACACCCTCACCCTCACACCCCTCACACACACACACTCACACACACCCTCATCCTCACACACACACATCCTCTCACACACCCTCACACTCACACACACATACATCCGCACCCTCACACGCACACACACTCACCCTCAGTCACACATGCCCTCACACTCACACAAACCCTCACACTCACACTCACACACACCCTCACACTCACACACACACACATCCTCACACAAACGTACACCCTTACACACTAGACCCTGGGGTATCACACTCTGCCATTAGAGAGAAAGAACTTGCATTTCTACAGCGCCTTTCAATACCACCGGACGCACCCAAAGCACTTCACAGCCAA